>NC_092174.1:33383451-33425951 GCF_045791955.1 Oncorhynchus clarkii lewisi
CTATGGTCACTTGACTTCATATACACTCTTTTCTTACCTGGTCTCGCTCTCTCAACCCCCCTCCCCTCTCTCTCCATCTCTCAGTGCTCAGGTGTCTGGGTATACCGTGTCGTAGTGTAACAAACTTCCAGTCTGCCCATGACACAGACGTCTCACTCACAACAGACGTGTATCTGGATGAGAATATGGAGCCACTGGACCACCTCAACTCTGACTCTGTTTGGTGAGTTATAATCCAAATTAAGTTGAGCCCGGTTTTTCCTGGCCAGGTCAAGTGCATCTAACCTGCCACAGGTTAAGAGTTCTCCACTTCAATCCAGGCCACATGAGTGTATATTTGGCTTTGCTCTAAATACACAGAAATGCCTTGCCTCTATAAAAAAAAAACACCAGGCTGGAGTTATAGAAATAAATGTCTTCGGTAAAACGCGAATCAAATTGTATTTATCACATGCGCCGAATACAACAAGTGTAGACTTTACCGTGAATTGCTTACTTACAAGTCTGTAAACAACAATGCAGAATTTTGTAAAAAGTAAGTAAGAAAATATTTGCTCATTTATTTGAGAAAAAATAAAATAAAGTAAAGTAAGAAAAAAAGTTAGACAATAAAATAACAATAACAAGTCTATATACAAGGTGTACCGGTACCGAGTCAATGTGCGGGGGTACAGGTTAGTCGAGGTAATTGAGGTAATATGTACTGCACATGTAGGTAGGGGTAAAGTGACTATGCAAAGATAATAAACAGTGAATATCAGCAGCGTGAAAAAAGGGGATCGATGCAAATAGCAGTCTTATGGCTGTTAAGGAGCCTTGTGGACCTAGACTTGGCGCTCCGGTACAGCCCATGACTAGGATGGCTGGAGTCTTTGACCCTTTTAGGGCTTTCCTCTGACACCGCCTGGTAAAGAGGTCCTGGATGGCAGGAAGCTTGGCCCCAGTGAAGTACTGGGCCGTAAGTACTACCCTCAGTAGCGCCTTGCGGTCAGATACTCCTAACTGTGTAATCCTAACAACCCTCTTCTCTGTGTAGGAACTTCCATGTATGGAACGACTGTTGGATGTCCAGGCCAGACCTTCCTCCTGGTATGGGTGGCTGGCAGGCACTAGACTCCACCCCCCAGGAGACCAGCCAGGGGACCTTCCGCTGTGGCCCTGCCTCTGTCACCGCCATCCGCACCGGCCAGGTCTACCACAAATATGACACGCCCTTCGTCTTCGCTGAGGTGAGCTCTATGGGGAGGAGATGGTTGAAGATCTATGATCAGTTGTGAATACTAATAATAAAATATGCCATTTAGCAGATGCTTTTATCCAAAGCGACTTAGTCATGCGTGGCCCTGGGAATCGAATCCACAATCCTGCCGTTGCAAGCGCCATGATCTACCAATTGAGACATACTTCATCTTACACATCACAGATCTCAAATTAGAGAAGAAATGGCTAAACTGACCTTGGATTACTTCCTATCTTTTATCAAATATTACACACTTTCCCTGTTTCTCCATGAATGAATGGTGCTGATCCTGCCTGTCTGTCTGTGTCACCTCAGGTGAACAGTGATAAGATCTACTGGCAGAGGAACCTGGACGGTACCTTCACTCAGATCCACAGTGAGAAGAAGGCTGTGGGACACTTCATCAGCACCAAAGCTGTGGGCTCTGATGAGCGCGCTGACATCACACACCTGTACAAACACACCGAAGGTACAGTGATGTCATCATGCACTTCAATACACTGTCAGAGGGTCGCTTGGTAACCGTATTTACACATGGAATAACACTCCGGTTGTAAGGGTGACATCACTCACCTGTAAAGACAAGACTAGGTAGCCTAGTGGGGGTTGGCAGGTAGCCTAGTGGTTAGAGCGTTGGGCCTGTAACTGAAAGATTTGCTAGATCAAATCCCCGAGTTAACAATGTAAAAATATGTTGTTCTACCACTGATCAAGGCAGTTGTTCAGGGGTAGACCCCACTGTTCTTAGGCCATCATTGTAAATAAGAATTTGTTCTTAACTGAGTTGCCTGGTTAAATAAAGGTTAAATCAAATTAAATCATCTGAGATCAGGCTATGACACTCGGTCAAAAACAACAACCCTGCAATGAACAGCATTTTCAATACAGACATCAGGGATAGTCAGATAATCACACTGTCATTACCTGGGATAATGAGGTTTTTGATTGAAATTAGCACACAAACAATAATCTCCCCTCTCTGATCCCCCCACTAACCAGAATCAGAGGAAGAGCGCATTGCTGTGGAGACGGCCAGTCGCTATGGCACCAGGCCTGATGTGTACTCCACGCCGATGGCGAAGGACGTGAGCGTGGAGGTGAAGATGGAGGGGGAGGGGCCTCGTATGGGGGAGGATGCCCAGCTGACCATCGTGGTGACCAACCTGAGCTCCCAGCCACGCAGAACCACGCTCCACAGCCAGGTGGCCGTCATGTACTACACCGGTGTGCTGAAGGGAACCGTCCAGAAAAACAAACTGCCTGTGGAACTCATGCCCAATGAAGGTGAGTCGGCAAGGGGAATAGTGGGAGGATGTTGCCCCTAACTGCTACAGGGTCAGATAATTGTAATCTGATCCTAGACCTGTGGCTTAGAGCAACTTCTATCTCAACCCAACTGAGGCCAGCAGCATTCCCTGCTAGCACCTTTTCAGCTCAGTAACAATATTGTCTCCACTCTGCATTTGCTGTTACCACATGTGTATCCTCAACCCTCTCATCTGACCCCTGTACTGTAGAATGTGTATCTCAATATCTCTTCCTCCTCAGTGAAGACCATGCAGTGGGTCCTACCCTACCAGAGCTACCAGAACCAGTTGGTGGACCAGGCTGCTCTGATGCTGACTCTGTCTGGACGGGTCTCTGAGACCCAGCAGGTCCTTGCCACTCAGACCAACTTCAGGCTCCGCACACCGGACCTCAACATCGAGGTAAGACTCAACTTAGCTTTAGCACAACCTGTCACTGGATTCCTATGAGGTTCAAATTGGAATTCAAAAAGTTATATTTGAGCAACAGTACTGTGTGCTGGTTATGTTCAGTTCTTTATTTAAATATACAGTTGAAGTCGGAAGTTCACATACACCTTAGCCAAATACATTTAAACTCAGTGTTTCACAATTCCTGACATTTAATCCTAGTAAAAATTCCCTGTCTTATATCAGTTTGAATCACCACTTTATTTTAAGAATGTGAAGTGTCAGAATAATGGTAGAGAGAATGATTAATTTCAGCTTTTATTTATTTCATCACATTCCCAGTGGGTCAGAAGTTTACATACACTCAATTAGTATTTGGTAGCATTGCCTTTAAATTATTTAACTTGGGTCAAACGTTTCAGGTAGCCGTCCACAAGCTTCCCACAATAATTTGGATGAATTTTGGCCCATTCCTCCTCACAGCACTGGAGTAACTGAGTCAGGTTTATAGGCCTCCTTGCTCGCACACGCTTTTTCAGTTCTGCCCACAAATTTTCTATTGGATTGAGGTCAGGGCTTTGTGATGGCCACTCCAATACCTTGACTTTGTTGTCCTTAAGCCATTTTGCCACAACTTTGGAAGTATGATTGGGGTCATTGTCCATTTGGAAGACCCATTTGCGACCAAGGTTCAACTTCCTGACTGATGTCTTGAGATGTTGCTTCAATATATCCACATAATTTTCCGTCCTCATGTTGCCAACAACATGATGCTGCCCCACCCCCGTGCTTCACGGTTGGGATGATGTTCTTCGGCTTGCAAGCCTCGCCCTTTTCCACCAAACATAACGATGGTCATTATGGCCAAGCAGTTCTATTTTTGTTTCACCAGACCAGAGGACATTTCTCCAAAAAGTACGATCTTTGTCCCCATGTGCAGTTGCAAACCGCAGTCTGGCGGTTTTGGAGCAGTGGCTTCTTCCTTGCTGAGTGGCCTTTCAGGTTATGTCGATATAGGACTCGTTTTACTTTGGATATAGATACTTTTGTACCTGTTTCCTCCAGCATCTTCACAAGGTCCTTTGCCGTTGCTCTGGGATTGATTTACACTTTTCACACCAAAGTATGTTCATCTCTAGGAGACAGAACGAGTCTCCTTCCTGAGCGGTATGACGTTTGGAAATTGCTCCCAAGGATGAACCAGACTTGTGGAGGTCTACAATTTTTTTTCTGGAGGTCTTGGCTGATTTCTTTAGATTTTTCCATGATGTCAAACAAAGAGGCATTGAGTTTGAAGGTACGCCTTGAAATACATCCACAGATACATCTCAAATTGACTCAAATGATGTCAATTGGCCTATCAGAAGCTTCTGAAGCCATGACATCATTTTCTGGAATTTTCCAAACGCAATGCAATGCCATAGAAATTAAGTAGTACAGATGTCTTGACCAGCGGCCATGGTACGTACAGACTGCATGCAGATGTCTTGACTAGCGGCCATGGTACAGACTGCATACAGATGTCTTGACTAGCGGCCATGGTACAGACTGCATACAGATGTCTTGACTAGCGGCCATGGTACAGACTGCATACAGATGTCTTGACTAGTGGCCATGGTACAGACTGCATACATATGTCTTGACTAGCGGCCATGGTACAGACTGCATACAGATGTCTTGACTAGCGGCCATAGTACAGACTGCATACAGATGTCTTGACTAGCGGCCATGGTACAGACTGCATACAGATGTCTTGACTAGCGGCCATGGTACAGACTGCATACAGATGTCAGTGCCCAGATAAACAGCAACACTGTAAAGTATGATGTTGTGTTTGTTTCCTCAGCCTGAAGGGGACGCGGTGGTGGGTAAGGAGATGGCAGCCAAGATCACGTTCACCAACCCTCTGCCACATAAACTGAGGGGTGTGGTGTTTAGGGTGGAGGGACTGGGCCTGCAGAAGGTCCGCGTGGTGGTTGTGGGGTAAGATCATAAAATTAAGAATACGAGTAATTTAACATGATCTCTATGGGCAAGACCCTGTAACCATCTCAATGTACAGATGAAGGATCTTAATTTGAGCAAGTTTGCTACTGCAGGAAAATAATCCTGCAGCAACAGGAAATGTGAATTATTATTATGTGGATTATATTTAGGGTTTTGTAGGGGTTGATAATTTTTGCTGGGGAAAATCAAGTCTGAAATTTCTAAGTGGAAATGTAAAACTTTAAAAGCATTTTTAAAACTCAAACAAACTACAAGTTTGCATTTCCTGCTTGGCAGGAAAATTCTCTGATCAAATTTTATCCTAGCCTTTTCTCAGTCAATTACGCTCACATCTGTCTCTGTATTAAACCCCTCCTTGACCCTCTTCTAAGTAATATTAACCCCCCGTTCTCTCTGTCTCGCTCTCTCAGTGATGTTGGAAGCCACTCCACGGTGACTCTGACAGAACACTTCATCCCTACCCAGGCTGGGCCCAGGAAGTTGGTAGCGGCTCTGGACTGTAAACAGCTGACACAGGTGCACGGCGTTGCTGACATCGACGTCCAGAGCCAATGAGAGGGAGCCTGCAGCTCTCTCCTGTCCACTTACCTGGCCTTTAATTCAAGTCTCATCATAGAAAATGGGAAACCTTTTATTCAGTTCTCCCAAGGCATAAGTATTGTTTGATATATTTGATATTTCATGCTGTCATGTAATTATGGAAATATCCTGATCTTTGGATGAAGTTGTAAACGATTGTTAACAAGCGCTAATCTTTTTGATACTCACGTAATATCCTAGAATATCCTAGAATATCCTGATACTCACGTAATATCCTAGAACCAGTGCGCTTTGCTCTGAAATGGATTTGCTGTTACTGTAAGGGCTGTCCACACCTATAAAGAAGAAACATCAAACTATTGTTGGGGCCATTGAAATAGTTTATGAAAAATCCTGTGGTAAATGTAATTATCTAGCTGTACATTATCTAATATTACTGTATTTTTTAACAAACAATGTCATGGTGCTGTCATCAAAACATTTGATAAATGCACTGTATACATGCATTATATTATTCCATTATGTTAGTGTTCAAGTATTTATGTTATCAACATGTTGGATAAAGTGTAACGTCTGTAGCATAACATGACGGTCAAATTGTATTTTATATGGCTTATTTGAAGGTGAAGCCCTAGTTTGATTTTATATGAGGGTTATGCCTAAAGATCTTCTCAATGTGTTTATGTGAAATAACTAAAGTCAGTATTATGGCCCATTCATTGGTCATTGTGCTTCCTTGCCTTAAACTGTTCTTATGAAACAAAGAGTCAGCTCCTGAACATTAAGAGATGGAAACAAAGCCTTTGTTGACCTCGCTCTGCTCTCCTAGTGTTAGGGAGCTTTTTACTGCACTTAAAATTCAAGGAAGTAAACTGTTTTAAAGAGTTACATTTTATTGTATTAATGTATATTTTATGTATTGTCAATGTATTTGCTAATAAAACAACTACAGAGTGATGTTTCCTATTGAGTTATGTGCATGACTCTCTGGAAGACAAGCCCCGACTGAATGGAAAGGTGTGAGGAGATCAGAAAGATGCTATTATTCACTGTAGCAACTACATACTTATAGTAGCAGAACTTTCCATCTGCAGCCAAGTCTCTTTGTTTAATCCAGAAGTCTTGGCTTATGCATTAACCTGTTATCTATGCAACTTGTATGGCTTCAGGCAAAGGTGTGTCTTGCACACTTTATCCTGTGGAAATGGAACATTACATGCATCTAATTGAATGTCTACAGTACATTTATAAGTTGATATGATTAGGATCAGTGTGGCTCATTCTCACACCCCTTATTGGACTCTGCACTGCACCACTCCTTTTCTGTGCCAAAGAACTCAGTGGAAACACCCTAAACCTACTGCACAGGACAGTACCTTAGGTAGCAAAACGCTGACTTCTAGTGGTCATATGAATACATATTGCCATGCTTTTCAAGCTTACAGAGCAGTCATGGTAACAAGATCCTTAGCTTAGCTTCTGGAGAGAACAAATCTACTAACTATATACTTCACCCTTTTTAAATAAGCAAAATGAGGTGCATAGCAATGGTTGGATCATCAATCAGATGGTTGAATACCCTCGACATGGAGAGACAGACGCCTGACAGATCAATGACGAGATCAAAGATAAGCATTATTTTAATCATATACATTTCTATTGAATCCATGTAGTAGTATAAAATACAGGTATTTTGATAGTGAAGATCAGAGGTCACAGAGAACATTACAATCACATTTACTTTCCAACTCAGGCACATGATAAAAGCATGCTGCAGTGGCATTTACCATAGTTACAGAAAGAAACCTAACTATATACCCTGAACATTGAGTGTTCCACCCAAACTCTTATTGCATTGACTAATTAATTTAAATAACAGAATTGTGAACTTCGCTTTAGTCAGAAGGCTGCAATATGAACTAAATGACCATGGAGAACTGTGTATAACATATAGCTAGATCCTAGAGGTTTCCCAGACTACATGGAAAAACTCCTTGCCATACTTATAGGAACAGTACTGATAAAATAAAACTGAATAAGTGATTGAATAGTAAACACTCCATTGTCAAGGCCTTGTCTATCATCCCAACCTGGACAGGGGAACTTCAGTGCAGGGTCTGGTTTCCCTGGCAGTCATTAGTCATTGGAGCAGAACCAGGAGTTCACCAGACCATGTAACCTGCCCAGGACTTTTCCTGGTCAGGTCACATGGTCAGTTCCTGGCCCTAAGCGTTCCAATTGGTCCTGCATGGCTCAGTTGTTAGAGCACGGTGCTTGTAATGGAAGGATTGTGGGTTTGACTCCTGGGACACCCACATGTAAAATGTATGCACGAATGACTGTTAAGTCGCTTTGGATAAAAGCATCTGCTAAATGGCATACATCATAACCACTTAGTCAACTAGTGTCCACTGATCAGAACGTAGTGGAATAGGCCCATCTTATAAAAATCTCCCACCAACATTGGAGCCATTTCTGTGGCACTAACGAGGTACAGACCAAGACACACATTATGACATCTTGGTTTGTCAGTCATGTATGCTTTTTCAGTCTACATCGTTACATATGTTCTGGACCACTCTGTTGAACTCCATTGGTTGGTCAGCATATACATGGTGAGACGCATCTTCTATCATCTGAAGAGAGATGGAGACAGGAATGATCACATGGGTATCGTATTATGTCTTGTTGTATGATACAGATTTAGAGGATAAAAAGTATGTCTAAGACCTCAAAACTTAAATGAAATAAATTCCCCCCTTCCTCACCACAGTGCGTGTGGCTGTCTGGACCCTAATCTGGGCCACCTTGTCCCCTGAGGCGCTGTCCACCCAGGAGCGTGAACCGTATAGCATGGTAAGAGGCATGGAGGGGGGCAGCAGGTGAACCCGCTGTAGCATGGGCCTCTTGGCCCAGCCCAGGGACTCTGACATAGCCCTGAAGCCTACCTCCCCACTGGGGATAGAGGGAAGAGAAGGAGGACAAAGAGGGTTAAGAGTGACAGAGGGAAGAGGATAATGGAATAAAGGAAGAGGTTTGAGGAGAAATAAATGTTTTGTCATTCTGCAGCAAATTCAGGCTAGTAAAGCCAAGTAAGGCCATGTCCCTATGGGATCAGGAGAATGTGAACGCAGTATGCAGTTTAATAGTGGTGATATGTAATGCAAGCCAAGGAGTGACTCTACGTACCTAGGGGTCTGAGCATTACAGTGGTAGATGTACTCGGTCATGGTATCATCATCAAACAAGTCCTCAAATTTCCTCTTGAAATCTGGACGCAATCTATTTACCAACCCTGGACCTGACAGAATGAAAGGAAAAGAGAAAAAGGGAACGATGGAGGTAGAGATAAAATTGATAAAATTGTGAAAGCTTTGAATAAGTGATCTGAATGTGAATAAAGTCTCTCTCACCCCATGGACCTGCTGCTCTGATGACAGCCAGAGGGTTGAACAGTGAGACGACTGAGGCCACAGCCTTGACCCAGCGTGGCAGGGGCGGCCTCTTCACAACCTCTGGCCCCTGGCCCGCCGGGGTCTCCACCCCTGGCTGTGGGTGTTCAGGGAAACCCCACGGGTCCACCAGGATCAGGTGACTCACCCTAAAGAAGGGGAGACACAATCTAAGTTATTATTCCATTACTATAATAAAATTGGTCATGGAGTTTTTCCTGACCAGGAACCATGGTACAAATGATTAATAATAAAGTGCAGTGTAGATCAACTTTTTAACTGTCACCGTACATATGGAGACATCCTGTACGTCAATCAATAGCTTTAAGGCAATACCATCATAAATACTATGACATCATAAATAAAAACATGGCCTCTCACCTAGAAGGGTGCTGGATGGCGTAAGATGTTGCCAGGTATCCCCCCAGACTGTGTCCCAATAAAATCATGTTCTCCAGGCCTACAGACTCCCTCCAACGCTCCATGGAGTTGACAAACTGCTCCTCGGCCAGGGCAGCATCTGTGGGGAAGGGGGGTCGGGAGCTCCGGCCAAACCCCAGGAGGTCGAAGGCGTAGACGGGCCGAGAGTGACTCAGAGCATCCAGGTTACGAATCCACAGACCCACTCCTCCGCCAAACCCATGGACCATCACCAGAGGAGTCTTCTTAGGGGCTATGGCAGGGAGGGAAGGCATAGACAGAGAGACCGACAGAAAGGAAGAGTGAGAAGCAGACCGAGAGACAGACAAGGAGTTAATACCAAGACAAAAGCTAATTCATATGTCAAAAGCCTAAAGGGACAAGGAGACGGTGAGAATACCTTGCTCAAGAGGTTTGTGGGCGGTCTTGTTGGTCAACGTGAGGGTCCAGATCCTGTCCTGGTTGGGTAACGTGACAAACCTGGACCACACTTCATTCTGTATACCTGACACACGCACACACACACACACACACACACACAAAGTGTTACTATATAAACAAGAAGTCAACCATTTAGCTCCTCTGAAAAGATAGAAAGAATTTTCATTATTAACATGGGTGTTACAGGAGAGGATCTTGGCCTCTGTGCTCTTCAGGAGGGACATGGAAGTCGGACGCCAGGAAGGCCACCAGCCCCACCCAGAGTATGGCCTGGAGGGAGAGAGATGATAGACATTGTGTTACTATAGCCGTCAGGAACATGAACACTGTACTATGACACTCACGACATGATCACTACAGTGCAGACACAGAGTAGGGTAAAGGTCTAAGCGTCAGCCTATCAAACACACATGAAGCTAGCACTCCTTGAGCTACCTCAGACAGTTATACAACTAGTAGTTTTCACCACGTGACCTGACCAGGGAAAACTCCTGACCCTATAATTAAAAAACAGCTGACACAGGTGGGGGGCAGTAATTCAAGTAATGCAGGGGACATGATGAAAAGTGCTGTGTCACTCACTGTTACTTGTTCCCCCCCACACAGCGTCGCTGCTGCACTGCTCTTCAATGAACACAGATCGAACCTACGTTGCTGTTATGTAGCCTAGTCTCAATGTCATAGTTGGCCAGCCACCACCATCATCATCATCATCATCATCATAACAAAACTTGTTTTGACAGACATTATATAGACAGACCATTTAAAGGTGGTATAGCATCAACACATCAAAAGATTATGAAAGCAGTAGGATATGTCTGGAAGGATAGTTAAACCACATGAGTTACAACTTACTCTGTCTCAGTTTCGTGTTGCATTGGCGCTACTGTGGGATCCATAGCATGACATATTCTGATAACGATACACAAGCTGTAGCAGTAGCCTAACAAACGTCAAAAATTAGTAGGGATTTCCTCTGTTTGAGATTGCGACTCGTGTACAGTGCCAAACATCCGTGTTCAATGTTTTGTAACGCGAACATTCCTAAGTCAGCTGACCCAGAAGTGGGTGGGGTTTCGTCCACAGACGTTATGATTCGTTAAGCTGGCTGTCATTTTTCTGCTTTGTCCATTATGACCAGCTTCGTTGGCTTTCTTGCCAATCGTTGATATTCGTCGGCTAGTTATACAAGTTATACAAGTCTACAATATAATGAGGACAAACAGTTGATGTCGGAAGTTTACATGCACCTTAGCCAAATACATTTCATTTCATTTCATTCGTTTTTTCACAGTTCCTGACATTTAATCCTAGTAAAAATTCCCTGTTTTAGGTCAGTTAGGATCACTACATTATTTTTAAGAATGTGAATGGTCAGAATAATAGTAAAGATAATTATTTATTTCAGCTTTAATTTCTTTCATCACATTCCCAGTGGGTCAGAATTTTACGTACACTCAATTAGTATTTGGTAGCATTGCCTTTAAATTGTTTAACTTGGGTCAAACTTTTCAGGTGGCTTTCCACAAGCTTCCCACAATAAGTTGGGTGAATTTTGGCCCATTCCTCCTGACAGAGATGGTGTAACTGAGTCAGGTTTATAGGCCTTGCTCGCACACGCTTTTTCAGTTCTGCCCACAAATTTTCTATAGGATTGAGGTTAGGGCTTTGTGATGGAAATTCCAATACCTAGACTTTGTTGTCCTTATTCCATTTTGCCACAACTTTGGAAGTATGCTTGGGGTCATTGTCCATTTGGAAGACCCATTTGTGACCAAGCTTTAACTTGACTGATGTCTTGAGATGTTGCTTCAATATATCCACATAATTTTCCTGCCTCATGAAGCCATCTATTTTGTGAAGTGCACCAGTCCCTCCAGCAGCAAAGCACCCCCACAACATGATGCTGCCACCCCCGTGCTTCACGGTTGGGATGGTGTTCTTCAGCTTGCAAGCCTCCCCCTTTTTCCTCTAAACATAACAATGGTCATTATGGCCAAACAGTTCTATTTTTGTTTCATCAGACCAAAAGACATTTCTCCAAAAAGTACAATCTTTGTCCCCATGTGCAGTTGCAATGTGCAGCAGTGGCTTCTTCTTTGCTGATCGGCCCTTCAGATTATGTCGATATAGGACTCGTTTTACTTGGATATAGATACTTTTGTACCTGTTTCCTCCAGCATCTTCACAAGGTACTTTGCTGTTCTTCTGGGATTGATTTGCACTTTTTGCACCAAAGTACATTCATCTCTAGGAGACAGAACACGTCTCCTTCCTGAGCCGTATGACAGCTGCGTGGTCCCATGGTGTTTATACTTGCGTACTATTGTTTGTACAGATGAACGTGGTACCTTCAGGCGTTTGGAAATTGCTTCCAAGGATGAACCAGACTTGTGGAGGTCTAAAATGTTTTTTCTCTGGTCTTGGCTGATTTCTTTTGATTTTCCGATGATGTCAAGCAAAGAGGCACTGAGTTTGAAGGTACGCCTTGAAATACATCCACAGGTACACCTCCAATTGTGTCCTATACGTGTGTATATGTGGCAGGGAAGTCGGGTGCAGGACTTTTACTTGGTAAAATGGAGTAGTTTAATAACTTAAAAACATAGCTCCAAAACCATGACAATAATCAAAACAAAGTGGGTACGAGGACCCCGTCGCGCACCAATACAAACAACACGATAAATGAACAACAAACAATCTCTGACAAGGACATGAGGGGAAACAGAGGGTTACATACACAACAGGTAATGAATGGGATTGAAACCAGGTGTGTAGGAAGACAAGACAAAACCAATGGAAAATGAAAAATGGATCAATGATGGCTAGAAGACCGGTGACGTCGACCGCCGAGCACCGCCCAAACAAGGAGAGGCATCGACTTCGGTAGAAGTCGTGACAAATTGACTCAAATGATGTCTATTAGCCTATCAGAAGCTTCTAAAGCCATGACATCCTTTTCTGGAATTTTCTAAGCTGTTTAAAGGTACAGTCAATTTAGTGTATGTAAACTTCTGACCCACTGGAATTGTGATACAGTGAATTATAAGTGAAATAATCTGTCTCTAAACAATTGTTGGAAAAATGACTTGTGTCATGAACAAAGTATATGTCTTAACCGACTTGCCAAAACTATAGTTTGTTAACAAGACATTTGTGGAGTGGTTGAAAAACTAGTTTTAATGATTCCAACATAAGTGTATGTAAACTTCTGACTTCAATTGTATTATATGAACACATTTTCATAACTGTTTAGGCCTTCCTTTGAGTCAATATTAACATGGACATGACTTGTGTTGTCAAAATAAGCATTATTTCATAGTGCAAAGTTAGTAGCATTTAGGCTTAGCCTAAAATAAGCCTAAATCTGCTACATATTGTGTGTCCACATGCGGATATTATCTAATGGACTTGCCAGAAGTTAATGCTTCCTGTCCATGTCAACAGCTTTGGCCTCTAACCCACACTTCAGCCCTCCAACATACATTTGAGTCATTTAACTAGGGTTAAGTAGGGTTAAGTGTGTTGCTCATGGGTACATGGACAGATTTTTAACCAAGTTGGCTCGGGGATTCGAACCAGCATGCACGCACACACTAATGTTTATCTGTTGTTGTGACTCACTCACACCTGGTCCAAAGTCACATGTCTAAAATATCAGCTAGTTTCATTTTCAGTGTGTGTGTGGGGGGGGGGACTGTGACTGTGTAATAGTGAGGGGAGTATCATGATGGTTATAACGTGATATGAGGCCCATGGTCATCACACACACACACACTTCATCATCACACACACACACACACATCATCACACACGAACACACAAATCTATTAGCCACTTACCTATGTCGGTGGGGGTATACAGCACCAATAACAACACCTGAGAACTAGTTAATGTCTGCCCTCCTGCCCACAAGCACAGCAGGTTGTTTTAGGTGCGCTTGAATGGCCAACTGCACCATGGGAATTTACCCCATTTCACATTCAAGAGCGTTAAGGTACAACTCCATCTCTCTTTTGCTCTCTCTCTGACACACACACGTGCACACACGTGCACACACCATAACACCACTCAATGAGAGAAACTAGTGAAGACTAATATAATGTTTTTGCACATTTTATTACAAAAATGTTGAGCCATAAAAAAGCATACATAAATACCATAACAGCAGTAAATGGGGGCAAAGCAACAAATATCCCCCCCCCCCCAAAAGATTTGCTCTTGTGCTCCTTCTGAACAACACCATTTTTTAAAACTTTGGCAAGTAATTCAGTTTACAAAACACAGTTCACTCTGTTTGGTACAGATTGTAGTTTTGAAAACAGAAAACTGTCTGGAGATCAAATGTTCATCGATGAGAAAATTTGCAGAATGTCGGCCAAAATCCATCTCGCTCCATCTTCTCTCACTGCCCGGCCACTGGGCTTACTCTGATCACCATATTTGATAGTGAGTGGAAACGCCAAATGGATGCTTCACATTTATACATGCAGTGAAATATTCATCTCATTATTCTATATGTGCTATTGGTACACTCGCAATGGCCGTGCCAGTCCACCCATTATGCCGGCTTCCACTAGTTACCACAGCCACAAAGTCAAAATTGGCTATAGAAGAGAAATCATGAAAACCAAAATGTATTTAAAATTAGGATTAGGCATAAAGTTAGCAGTGTGGTTAAGGTTAAGATACGGTTAGAGTTAGGTTTAAAATGCAATTTTAAGAAGATACATTTTAGAAATAGGCAGGGTTTATGACTTTGTGGCTGTGGTAAATAGTGAAGACATCATTTACTTGAACGAGGATGCCCGTTCTATTCATTCTTATTTCTATGGTGTGTATATCAGGTAATCTGCGCAACAAATAAGTAGACAATATAATGAGGACATATTATATTAACACATTTTCATAACTGTTTAGGCCTTCCTTTGAGTCAGTATTAGAATGGACATGACTTGTGTTGTCAAGAGAAGCATTTTTTTCACCGTGCAGTTAGTAGCATTTAGGCTTAGCCTAAAATTTGCCTAAATCTGCTACATATTGTTTGTGTCAGTATTCGGATATTATCTAATGGACTTGCCAGAAGTTACTGCTTCCTGTCCATGTCAATAGCTTCGGCCTCTAACCCACACTTCTGCCCTCAAACATACATGTTAGTCATTTAACAGACACTCTTATCCAGAGCGACTTACAGGAGAAATTAGGGTTAAGTGCGTTGCTCAAGGGTACATGGACAGATTTTCACCAAGTCGGCTCGGGGATTCAAATCAGCATTCACACACTCTCACACGCACATGCACGCACGTGCACACACAAGTGCGCTAATGTTTTGCTGTTGTTGTGACTCACTCACACCTGGTCCAAAGTCACATGTCTAAAATATCAGCTAGTTTCATTTTCAGTGTGTGTGTGTGTGGGGGGGACTGTGACTGTGTAATAGTGAGAGGAGTATCATGATGATTATAACATGATATGAGGCCCACCTTCCACCCATCGTCATCACACACACACACACACACACACACACACACACACACACACACACACACACACACACACACACACACACACACACAAATCTATTAGCCACTTACCTATGTCGGTGGGGGGTATACAGCACCAATAACAACACCTGAGAACTAGTTAATGTCTGCCCTCCTGCCCACAAGCACAGCAGGTTGTTTTAGGTGCGCTTGAATGGCCAACTGCACCATGGGAATTTACCCCATTTCACATTCAAGAGCGTTAAGGTACACCTCCATCTCTCTTTTGCTCTCTCTCTGACACACACACGTACACACACCATAACACCACTCAATGAGATAAACTAGTGAAGACTAATAAAATGTTTTTGTACATTTTATTACAAACATGTTGAGCCATAAAAAAGCATACATAAATACCATAACAACAGTGAATGGGGGCAAAGCAACAAATATTTACCTCAAAAATCTCAGGACATTAGAAAGAACGACTGACCAGCAGACTTCTCCTTACTCTCTCTCTCTCACACACACACACACACACACACACACACACACACATAATATTAGGCTATAGTCTATTGTCTCTGTTAACTGGAGTGCAGACTAGATGACTCTGACTCTGTCGTTGTGGACGTCATGGCGCCTGTTCGTCTACGTGGGACAATCTTCAGGCTGGAGGTGCGTGTAAGTGTGAGGGCGCGGCGAGCAGAACTCTTGAACCCCACTCCAAGGAACGCATAGAGCAGCGGATTCAAGCAGCAGTGAGCGTACGCCATTGGTTCAGACACCGCTAACCACACCCCCAGGCCTGACTCCAGCGTACAGCCTCGAGGGATCAGCTCCAAGCGGAGGAGAGCATCCACGGCGATGCCAATGCAGTACGGCAGCCAGCAGAGGAAGAAACAGAGAACCAGAGCTACAGTGGTCCGCACCGCCCTCCTCTTCTGTCTCTGGCCCCCCAACGGCCCCCGGGTCAGCCTGGACACAATCACGCAGTAACACACCAGCAGCACCAGGCCCGGCACCACCAGCCCCACCAGCACAGTCTGCAGGTGGAACAGGGACACCCACAGTGGGGCGTTCTCCGGCGGGTAGAGCCTCGTGCACACCATCTCCCCCTCCCCTGCCTCCTGGGTCCGAGCGAACACCATATCAGGGATGGCCAGGAGACCAGCAGGCAGCCAGGCGCCAGCGTACACCAGCCTGTGTGCCAGCAGCTGCCGGGTGTGTGTGGTGCTGGTTACCGTGGCTTTGACCACTGCAAGGTAGCGGTCCAGACTGATGAAGGCTAGGATCAGCACACTGCCATATAGGTTCACTGTGTAGATGACGTGCACGCCCACACACATGACCGCTCCGACGCGCCAGTCCCCGAGCGCAGCATCTACAGCCCAGAAGGGCAGTGCCAGAACGAAGAGCAGGTCAGCAGCGGAGAGGTGCAGCCGGTAGCGGTCCGTTAGGCTTAGACGGGCCTTCCGCTGGCAGCCCAGTACGAACACCACCAGGCCGTTCCCAGTGATCCCCAGGGTGAAGATGAAGCCGTACACCACCGGGAGGAAGATACGCTGCACACTTGGGCTCAGCAGCTCACGGTCACACGGCTCCTCAAATCCAGTGCCGAAATCCCCCAAGCCAGAACCAAAACCGGAACTTGTGTCATTGTAGTCATTATCCGATTCTGATATCACAAAGTGCTTTAGAGAGAGGAAGAAAGAGAGGATAATTGAGTAAACTTGCAAATACATGTGCAAAACTCTAAGAACAGATTCTACAATCTGATAAGTGAATAACATGATAACTGAGATTAATGTTCCAGTAATATAAAGTCCCATAAAAGTTTATTAACATGGTCTAAGTACTGAATGAAACCGTACCTCATAATAGGACATGATGGAGCCAGCTTACTCTCTGCCGTTCTTTACGGCCCTTTTCTCTTTTTCTTCTCAGAGTGGAGTATAGTTTTGTACCCGGTGAGGTTAAATAGTGGTGCCAACACCGCTCCCTCACTTGCTCCACCCTCAACCCACACGCACACACACATCTGTGTCCCGTGGAAACGCTTTTCCTGTTTTCGAGGTGTCAGCTGCTGAAAGTGGCTATATCACAGGATATTGAGTGTGTGTGTGTGTGTGTGTGTGTGTGTGTGTGTGTGTGTGTGTGTGTGTGTGTGTGTGTGTGTGCCTTTGTTTATTGTTTAGGCTCCTAACATAAAATCTGTGAGAATAATATGGTTGGCAATAGCATGATGATATAACACTGTTATCTACTTGAGAGTCAACCAAAGTAAAGAGG
This sequence comes from Oncorhynchus clarkii lewisi, assembly GCF_045791955.1. Taxonomy (NCBI): domain Eukaryota; kingdom Metazoa; phylum Chordata; class Actinopteri; order Salmoniformes; family Salmonidae; genus Oncorhynchus; species Oncorhynchus clarkii. Next base: position 33,401,027 of record NC_092174.1, read on the forward strand.
AAATGTTTTAAACACATTCTCACTGTACAGATGTAGTGCGTATGTATATGGGGGTACAGCTGCACTGTGTGTGTGCGTGTTTGTGCGTGCTTTTGTGTGTGTAAGAGAGATCAACAGAGAGAGAGAGAGAGAGAGAACTGTTTTAGTGTTGCACCTCTTAGTCCCTTTTACACAGAGCTGAACAGTCCTGCATGAGTAGCCGGAGTTTCGGCTCTGTGAGAGAATTTTCACACTTGCATCATCTGATATGATATGGTTATGATTGTGTGCAGTGGTGGTAAAAGTACCCAATTGTCCTACTTGAGTAAAAATAAAGATACATTAATAGACAATGACTCAGTGAAAGTTACCCAGTAAAAGTTACTCAGTAAAATATTACTTGAGTAAAAGTCTAAAAACTTTTGATTTTAAATATACTTAAATATCAAAGTAAATGTAATTGATAAAATGTACTGATGTATCAAAAGTCAAAGTAAAAGTATAAATAATTTCAAATTCCTTATATTAAGCAAACCAGACGGCACCATTTTCTAGTTTTAGAAATGTACGGATAGCCAGGGGCACACTCCAACACTCAGACATCATTTACAAACAAAGCATTTGTGTTTAGTGAGTCCGCCAGATCAGAGGCAGTAGGGATGACCAGGGATGTTCTTTTTATAAGTGCGCGAATTGGACCATTTTCCTGTCCTGCTAAGCATTGAAAATGTAACGAGTACTTTTAGGTGTCAGGGAAAATGTATGGAGTAAAAGGTACATTATTTTCTTTAGGAATGTAGTAAAAAGTAAAAGTTTTCAAAAATAAAAATAGTAAAGTGAAGAACAGATACAAAAAAAATGACTTAAGTAGAACTTTACACCACTGATTGTGTGTGATATTATAGTCATGAATGTCACATGCTTATCTCATCCCATTCTCTGTTCAGTTAAATACCTGCTGGTCTCCCACAGGTCCTTTCACCCTAAACGAACACTGTGTCTTATTACCGTGTTGCCTCTCAGTGCGCCAGTCCATGCTCCACATGCTCAACTAAAGATTGGTGCGAGATCTGGAGGCGCAGGGTGCCTTTGCTGCATTCTGGGTGCTCAGTCTATCCACAGCAGGGGGCCGGATTATAATTACAAATCATTTGTAGACTGCAAATTGACTGCAAGAATCCCAAACAGATGTAATGTTTGACTAAAACTTAATGATTTCAAACCTTGCCTACATTTGTATACAATCACGTCTCTCTTTATAATGCGTGTGTCACGTTCTGACCTTTATTCCTTTGTTTTGTCTTTATTTAGTATGGTCAGGGCGTGAGTTGGGGTGGGCAGTCTATGTTAGTTTTTCTATATTTTCTATTTCTGTGTTTGGCCTGATATGGTTCTCAATCAGAGGCAGCTGTCTATCGTTGTCCCTGATTGAGAACCATATTTAGGTAGCCTGTTTTCCTTTGTGTTTTGGGGGTGATTATTTTCAGTCTTTGTGTGTCTGCACCAGATAGAACTGTTTCGGTTGTCACTTTGTTGTTTTGTATTTTTGAAGTGTTCAGTTTCTTATTAAAAAGATGAACACTAACCACGCTGCGCTTTGGTCCTCTCCTTCTTCCACCCAAGACAACTGTTACAGCGTGGGAATAACTAGGAACACATTTTCAAAAATAAAATCACTTGGAGCTGATTTCCTGGTGTTTTTATAGTCTTTTATGTCCAACAATGAAAATTGCACACAAAAAATAATAATATATATACAGTGCATTGGGAAAATATTCAGACCCCATGACTTTTTCCACATTTTGTTGCATTACAGCCTTGTTAAAAACAAATTAAAAAAATTATAACCTTTGTTTTAACTAGGCAAGTCAGTAAAGAATAAATTCTTAATTAGCGCAAACTGGCTCTAAACAGAATAGAAAGAGGATTGGCAGGTCCCGGTGCACAACTGAGCAAGAGGACGCCTCACAAGTCCTAAACTGTCAGCTTCATTAAATACTACCCACAAAACACTAGTCTCAACATCAACAGTGAAGAGGCAATTCCGGGATGCTGGCCTTCTAGGCAGAGTTGCAAAGAAAAAGCCATATCTCAGACTGGCCAATAAAAAAGATTAAGATGGGCAAAAGAACACAGATACTGGACAGAGGAACTCTGCCTAGAAGGCCAGCATCCCGGAGTCGCTTCTTCACTGTTGATGTTGAGACTGCTGTTTTGTGGGTACTATTTAATGAAGCTGCCAGTTGAGGACTTGTGTGGCGTCTGTTTTTCAAACTAGACACTCCAATGTACTTGTCCTCTTGCTCAGTTGTGCAACGAGGCCTCCCACTCCTCTTTCTATTCTGGTTAGAGCCAGTTTGCGCATTTCTGTGAAGGGAGTAATACACAGAGGTGTACGAGATCTTCTATTTCTTGGCAATTTCTCACATGGAATAGCCTTCATTTCTCAGAACAAGAATAGACTGACGAGTTTCAGAAGAAAGTCCTTTGTTTCTGGCCCCTTTTGAGCCTGTAATCAAACCCACAAATGCTGATGCTCCAGATACTCAACTAGTCTAAAGAAGGCGATTGCTTCTTTAATCAGCACAACCGTTTTCAGCTGTGATAACATAATTACAAAGGGTTTTCTAATGACCAATTAGCCTTTTAAAATGATAATCTTGGATTAGCTAACACAATGTGCCATTGGAACAGAGGAGTGATGGTTGCTGATAATGGGCTTCTGTACGCCTATGTAGATATTCCATAAAAAATCTGCCGTTTCCAGGGACAATAGTCATTTACAACATTAACAATGTCTACACTGTATTTCCGATTGCTTATTTTAATAGACAAAAAAATAGCTTTTCTTTCAAACAGGGACATTTCTAAGTGACCCCAAACCTTGAAACAGTAGTGTATATGTAAAATACATTTATCCTCCAGAGGGAGAGTGGTGGAGGGGTACAAAAAAAAGTTATTTACAATGATTGCCTACCCCGCGGCGCTGTGCCAATTCTTTCGCCACTCTATGGGACTCCAGCCTGGAATTGAACCAGGGTCTGTAGTGACACCTCTAGCACTAAGATGCAGTGCCATAGACCACTGCGCTACTCAGGAGCCCAAGTTAACATGGTCTTCTTCTAAAATTGATTAAATACATTTTTTTCCTCATCAATCAACACACAATGCCCCATAATGACAAAGCAAAAACAGGTTTTTAGAAATATTTTCAAATGTATTAAAAATAAAACAGAAATACCTTATTTACATAAGTATTCAGACCCGTTGCTATGAGACTCGAAATTGAGCTTCGGTCCTGTTTCCATTGATCATCCTTGAGATGTTTCTAAAACTTGATTGGAGTCCACCAGTGGTAAATTCAATTGATTGAACATGATCTGGAAAGGCACACACCTGTCAATACAAGGTGACAGTGCATGTCAGAGCAAAAACCAAGCCATGAGGTCGAAGCAATTGTCCGTAGAGTTCCCGAGACATGATTGTGTCTCGGGAAGGCTACCAATTTTTTTTTGCAGCATTGAAGGTCCGCAAGAACACAATGGTCTCCATCATTCTTAAATGGAAGAGGTTCAGAACCACCAAGACTCTTCCTAGAGCTGAGCAATCGGGGGTGAAGGGCCTTAGTCAGGGAGGTGACCAAGAACCCAATGGTCACTCTAACAGAGCTCCAGAGTTCCTCTGTGGAGATGGGAGAATCTTCTAAAGCGGCCAGACGGAAGCCACTCCTCAGTAAAAGGCACATCACAGCCAGCTTGGAGTTTGATAAAAAGCAGCTAAAGACTCTCAGACCATAAGAAAAAAGATTATCTGGTCTGATGAAACCAAGATTGAAATCTTTGACCTGAATACCAAGTGTCACGTCTGGAGGAAACCTGGCACCATTCCTATGGTGAAGCGTGGTGGTGGCAGCATCATGCTGTGGGGATGTTTTTCAGCGGCAGGGACTGGGCGACTAGTAAGGATTGAGGGAAAGATGAACAGAGCAAAGTACAGAGAGATCCTTGATGAAAACCTGCTCCAGAGCGCTCAGGACCTCAGACTGGGGTGAAGGTTCACCTTCTAACAGGAAAACAATCCTAAGCGCACAGCCAAGACAATGCAGGAATGGCTTTGGGACAAGTCTCTGAATGTCCTTGAGTGGCCCAGCCAGAGCCCGGACTTGAACCCGATCGAACACCTCTGGAGAGACCTGATAATAGCTCTAGCGACGCTCCCCATCCAACCGGACAGAGCTTGAGAGTATCTGCAGAGAATAATGTGAGAATCTCCTCAAATACAGGTGTACCAAGCTTGTAGCTTCATACCCAAGAAGACACTTGGCTGTAATTGCTGTCAAAGGAGCTTCAACAAAGTACTGAGTAAAGGGTCTGAATTCTTACAGTTGAAGTCGGAAGTTTACATACACTTAGGTTGGAGTCAACAATTCCACACATTTCTTGTTAACAAACTATAGTTTTTGCAAGTCGGTTAGGACATCTACTTTGTACATGACACAAGTAATTCTTCCAACAATTGTTTACAGACAGATTATTTCACTTATAATTCACAGAATCACAATTCCAGTGTGTCAGTTTAAGTTTACTGTGCCTTTAAACAGCTTGGAAAATTCCAGAAAATTATGTCATGGCTTTAGAAGCTTCTGATAGGCTAATTGACATAATTTGAGTCAATTGGAGGTGTACCTGTGGATGTATTTCAAGGCCTACCTTCAAACTCAGTGCCTCTTTGCTTGACATCATGGGAAATTCAAAGAAATCAGCAAAGACCTCAGAAAAGAAATTGTAGACCTCCACAAGTCTGGTTCATCCTTGGGAGCAATTTCCAAACGCCTGAAGATACCATGTTCATCTGTACAAACAATAGTATGCAAGTATAAACACCATGGGACCACGCAGCCGTCATACCGCTCAGGAAGGAGAGACGTTCTGTCTCCTAGAGATGAATGTACTTTGGTGCGAAAAGTGCAAATAAATCCCAGAACAACAGAAAAGGACCTTGTGAAGATGCTGGAGGAAACAGGTACAAAAGTATCTATATCAAAAGTAAAACGAGTCCTATATCGACATAACCCAAATGGTTGGTCAACAAGGAAGAAGCCACTGCTCCAAAACCACAATAACAAAAGCCAGACTATGGTTTGTAACTGCACATGGGGACAAAGATCATACTTTTTGGAGAAATGTCCTCTGGTCTGGTGAAACAAAAATAGAACTGCTTGGCCATAATGACCATCGTTATGTTTGGAGGAAAAAGGGTGAGGCATGCAAGCCGAAGAACACGATCCCAATCGTGAAGCATGGGGGTGGCAGCATCATGTTGTGGGGGTGTTTTGCTGCAGGAGAGACTGGTGCACTTCACAAAATAGATGGCATCATGAGGACGGAAAATTATGTGGATATATTGAAGCAACATCTCAAGACATCAGTCAGGAAGTTAAACCTTGGTCGCAAATGGGTCTCCAAATCGACAATGAGTCCAAGCATACTTCCAAAGTTGTGGAAAAATGGTTTAATGACAACAAAGTCAAGGTATTGGAAAAAAATTGTGTGTGAGAGCAAAGAGGCCTACAAAACCTGACTCAGTTACACCAGCTCTGTCAGGAGGAATGGGCTAAAATTCACCCAACTTATTGTGGAAAGCTTGTGGACGGCTACCTGAAACGTTTGACCCAAGTTAAATAATTTAAAGGCAATGCTACCAAATACTAATTGAGTGTAGGTAAACTTCTGACCCACTGGGAATGTGATGAAAGAAATAAAAGCTGAAATAAATAATTCTCTCTACCATTATTCTGACATTTCACATTCTTAAAATAAAGTGGTGATCCTAACTGACCTAAGACAGGGAATTTTTACTAGGATTAAATGTCAGGAATTGTGAAAAACTGAGTTTAAATGTATTTGGTTATGGTGTATGTAAACTTCCGACTTCAACTGGATGTAAATGTGATATTTCAGTTTATTAATTTTAAAACATTTTCAAAAACTTCTAAAAACCTTTTTTGCTTTGCCTTCATGCACTGTATCTACTGTATATAATTTATATTTTTTTGCACAGAAAACTTTGGGGGATGGACAAATAAAACCATCCGTGGGCTGCCAGTTGCGGAACCCTGGTGTGTGTTTGCGGTGTAAACAGTGTCTCTCTCTCTCTCTCTCTCTCTCTCTCTCTCTCTGTCTCTCTCTGTCTCTCTCACTCTCTCTCTCTCACTCTCTCTCTCACTCTCTCTCTCTCTCTCTCTCTCTCTCTCTCTTTCTCTCTCTCTGTCTCTCTCTCTCTCTCTCTCACTCTTTTTCTCTCTCTCTGTCTCTCCCTCTCTTTCTCTCTCTGTCTCTCTCTCTCTCTCTCTCTCTCTCTGTCTCTCTCTCTGTCTCTCTCTCTCTCTCTCTCTGTCTCTCTCTCTGTCTCTCTCTCTCTCTCTCTCTCTCTCTCTGTCTCTCTCTCTCTCTCTCTCTCTCTCACTCTTTCTCTCTCTCTCTCACTCTCTCTCTCTCTCTCTCTCTCTCTCTCTCTCTCTCTCTCTCTCTCTCTCTCTCTCTCTCTCTCTCTTTCTCTCTCTCTCCCTTTCTCTCCTCTCCCTTTCATCACCCATACTGACTCTCCCTCTCCTCTCCTCCTCAGAGGCCTAATTAAAGACCTTCTGTACTTATCTTCCCACTTTGCAGCTACTCTCCTTTCTCATGTACAGTGGCTTGCGAAAGTATTAACCCCCCTTGGCGTTTTTCCTATTTTGTTGCCTTACAATCCCCAATTACTGTTTTCATTATTTAACCCTCTGTTCCTCCATGGGTTCTTGTGAGTGATTGTTTGTATGTAGGAAGCTCCGTTAATGTGGGCTCTGTTTTTGTATTCTATTTATTTATGTTGAGTAAAATCTGTTTACTTACTCATATCTGCTGTCCTACGCCTGACTCCTTCCTATACACCAGCTACACACAGACTTCCTTACAGCTGGTATACAGCAATCTTTAAGTCATACCACAGATTCTCAATTGGATTAAGGTCTGGGCTTTGACTCGGCCATTCCAAGGCATTTAAATGTTTCCCCTTAAACCACTCGAGTGTTGCTTTAGCAGTATGCTTAGGGTCATTGTCCTGCTGGAAGATGAACCTCTGTCCCAGACTCAAAACTCTGGAAGACAAACAGGTTTCCCTCGAGAATTTCCCTGTATTTAGCACCATCCATCATTCATTCAATTCTGACCAGGTTCCCAGTCCCTGCTGATGAAAAACATCCCCACAGTATGATGCTGCCACCACCATGCTTCACTGTGGGGATAGTGTTCTAGAGGTGATGGGAGGTGTTGGGTGTGCGCCAGACATAGCATTTTCCTTGATGGCCAAAAATATAAATTTTAGTCTCATCTGACCAGAGTACCTTCTTCCCTAAGTTTGGGGAGTCTCCCACGTGCCTTTTGGCAAACACCATACATGTTTGCTTCTTTTTTTCTTTAAGCAATGGCTTTTTTTCTGGCCACTCTTCCGTAAATCCCAGCTCTGTGGAATGTACGGCTTAAAGTGGTCCTATGGACAGATAGTCCAATCTCGGCAGCTCCTTCAGGGTTATCTTTGGTTTCTTTGTTGCCTCTCTGATTCATGCCCTCCTTGCCTGGTCCGTGAGTCTTGGCAGGTGTGTTGTGGTGCCATATTCTTTCCATGTTTTAATAATGGATTTAATGGTGCTCCGTGGGATGTTCAAAGTTTCTGATATTTTTTTATAATCCAACCCTGATCTGTACTTCTCCACAACTTTGTCCCTGACCTGTTTGGAGAGCTCCCCCTTGCTTAGTGGTGTTGCAGAATCTGGGGACTTTCAGAACAGGTGTATATATACTGAGATCATGTGACAGATCATGTGACACATAGATTGCACACAGGTGGACTTTATTTAACTAATTATGTGACTTCTGAAGGTAATTGGTGGCACCAGATCTTATTTAGAGGATTCATAGCAAAGGGGGTGAATACATATGCATGCAGCACCTTTCTGTTTTTTAATTTGAAAGTTATTTTGTAATTTCACTTCACCAATTTGGACTATTTTGTGTGTGTCCGTTACATGAAATCCAAATAAAAATCTATTTAAATTACAGGTTGCAATGCAACAAAATAGGAAAAACGCCAAGCGGGTGAATACTTTTGCAAGACACTGTAAACTCCAAAAGATTGAAGTGAAATATTGTATTTTGATAACAATTGCAGTTGGTGCCGTTTAAGATGAGGGAGGACAATTTTTGTTGTTGTTGAGCATGGCCTTATTTCTATTACAGTATATTGGATGACTTTCATTCATATTCCATTCACCCAGTTCAATGTAACATTGACAGGTTAAGGCTATTACATGATACATGAATCTTTCCTATACCCATTATGAGTTTGCTACAACCTAGCCTATGAATTATAGTTTACAATGTAGTTGCACAGGTCAATCTTTTTTTTTTTGTAGTCAAGGTGACAGACAGTGACACATTCAATACCACCTTGAACACTCTTAACTGCATCTAGCTGATTTAGGGTGTAATCATTAGTCCAACAATTGCATTCAAGAGTTTCTATTGGACAAATTCAGGTATATTTATCCTCGTTTCGTTCCGTTTGCTTCTGTTTAAGAAACGTTTTCAACAGAATCGGCGCAACGAATACACCCCTGATCACACGCTAACACAGTTCACTTTCATAGCAGCCACATTCAAATAGCATGATAAATTTGCTCGTTTCCATTATTTTTCTAAAACTATGCGCTCTCCTCCTCTCTCACCTTTTCCCTTTGCTTGTGGACTTCGGTGCATAACACATCAGCTGTTTGTGACCTGGCGAAAAAATCTTTCCAAACCAAACCTTCATATCATAACTGCTAACCGCTGCACACAGCTTATATCGTTGTCACCATATTAGCTAGCTAACATCATAGTCAACATAGCAAATAGAACTAACGCATTAGTAAACCCGCTACAATGATGCAGTACAGCGTACAATCAGCTAGCGGGTTAGGAGTTACATCGACAGGCCCTGGTGTCAAAAAATTAAAAAAGACAAAAGCCTACCTTGACTTGGAAGAATTCCAGTTTTGGATAGCCATATCCAGCTAGCTAACATTGCATTCCTCTCTGTTTGAGCCGGGTGTTTAGTAGGCTAAACTAGCTAGCTGCATTGGCTAGGTAAGTAAGTGAAAGTGAAAAAAATACTACGAAATATAACTATCTCTTTCTCTCTCTCTCTCTCTCTCGCTCTTGCTTCTCCTTCATTTTTGAAGAAATGTGTTTGTTCACAACTTTTCAACTGTTGTCTTTCTCTCTCTTTGAGTCAAGTACTCACCACATTTTATGGACTGCAGTGCTAGCTAGCTATAGATTGTGCTTCCAGTACCAGATTCATTGGGTGGGCAAAATGTCAGTTCATGTTGCAAGAGCTCTAATAGGTATGAGGATGTCCTCTGGGAGTTGTCATAATTACTTTGACTATGGAAGGGGGTGAGAACCATGAGCCTCCTATGTTTTGTGTTGAAGTTAATGTAACCAGAGGAGGAAGAAAATTACACAACATGTACAAAAGTATGTCGAAAAACTGCTCGTTGAACATCTCATTCCAAAATCATGGGTGTTAATATGGAGTTGGTACCCCCTTTGCTGCTATAACAGCCTCCACTCTTTTGTGAAAGCTTTCCACTAGATGTTTGAACATTGCTGCGGGGACTTGCTTGAAAGATGGCGCAGGAGGGGATGGTTACGGGTTTTATGGGGTCTTAACCAACCGTGCTATTTTGTTTGTTTTTTCGCAATGTTTTTAACTAACTTTGTACATAATGTTGCTGCTACCATCTCTTATGACTGAAAATATCTTCTGGACATCAGAACAGAGATTACTCACCTTGAACTGGACGAATAATTATTTAATGAGTCGGCCGAGAGGGATTTACTCAAGCCACCTGAACAGGCCCTCATCCCCGTCATTCGCAGGAGAAAGAGACGGAGGTTTCGCAGAAGGCGATCTTGTGAGGATCTGGCGACAAGTGGCTAATCTTCCTTTGCCATCGTAACTATTGGCCAATGTACAATCGCTTGATAATAAAGTGGATGAACTACAAGCACATATATCCTACCAACGGGACATTAAAAACTGTAATATCTTATGTTTCACTGAGTCGTGGCTGAACGACGACATGAATAACATACAGCTGGCGGGTTAAACACTGTATCGGCAGGATAGAACAGCAGCCTCCAGTAAGACAAGGGGTGGCGAGCTATGTATATTTGTAAAAACAACGGCTGGGTAACAATATCTAAGGAAGTCTCAAGGTTTTGCTAGCCTGAGATAGAGTATCTCATGACAAGCTGTAGACCACACTATCTACCGAGAGAGTTTTCATCAATATTCTTCGTAGCTGTCTATTTACCACCACAAACCGATGCTGGCACTAAGACTGCACTCAATGAGCTGTATACGGCCATAAGCAAAAAGGAAAATGCTAATCCAGAGTCGGCACTCCTAGTGGCCGGGGATTTTAATGCAGGGTAACTTAAATCCGTTTAACCTCATTTCTACGAGCATGTTAAATGTGCAACCAGAGGGAAAAAAAACTCTAGACCACCTTTACTCCACACACAGAGACACGTGCAAAGCTCTCCCTCGCCCTCCATTTGGCAAATCTGACCATAATTCTATCCTCCTGATTCCTGCTCACAAGCTAAATTTACAGCAGGAAGCAGGAAAAAAGTGGTCAGATGAAGCAGCTAAGCTAGAGGACTGTTTTTCTAGCACAAACTGGAATATGTTTCGGGATTCTTCCGATGGCATTGAGGAGTATATCACATCAGTCACTGACTTCATCAATAAGTGCATCGATGACGTCGTCCCCACAATGACTGAACGTACATAACCCAACCAGAAGCCATGGATTACAGGCAACATCGCACTGAGCTAAAGGATAAAGCTGCCGCTTTCAAGGAGCGGGACTCTGACCCGGGAACTTATAAGAAATTCCACTATGCCCTCTGATGAACCATCAAACAGCAAAGCGTCAATACAGGACTAAGATTGAATTGTACTACACCGGCAAGGCAGGGCTTGCAAACTATTACAGACTACAAAAGGAAGCACAGCCAAGAGCTGCCCAGTGACACAAGCCTACCAGACAAGCTAAATTCGAGGCAAGTGACACTGAAACATGCATGAGAGCATCAGCTGTTCCGGACAACTGTGTGATCACACTCTCCGCAGCCGGTGTGTGAGTAAGACCTTTATACAGCTCAACATTTACAAGGCCGCAGGGCCAGACAGATTACCAGGATGTGTGCTCCAACTGGCAGGTGACCAACTGGCAGGTGTCTTCACTGACATTTTCAATATGTCCCTGAGTCTGTAATACCAACATGTTCCAAGCAGACCGCAATTGTCACTATGCCCAAGAACACAAAGGCAACCTGCCTAAATGACTACAGACCCGTAGCACTCAGGTCCGTAACCATGAAGTGCTTTGAACGGCTGGTAATGGCTCACATCAATACCATTATCCCAGAAACCCTAGACACACTCCAATTTGCATACCGCCCAAACAAATCCACACATGATGCAATCTCTATTGCACTCCTCACTGCCCTTTCCCACATGGACAAAATGAACACTCATGTGAGAATGCTATTCATTGACTACCGCTCAGCGTTCAACAACATAGTACCCTCAAAGTTCATTACTACGCTAAGGATCCTGGGACTAAACACCTCCCTCTGCAACTGGATCCTGGACTTCCTGACGGGCCGCCCCCAGGTGGTAAGGGTAGGTAACAACACATCCGCCACGCTGATCCTCAACATGGGGGCCCCTCAGGGTTGTGTGCTTAGTGCCCTCCTGTACTCACTGTTCACTCATGACTGCACAGCCAGGCACGACTCCAACACCATCATTAAGTTTGCAGATGACACAACAGTGGAAGGCCTGATCACCGACAACGACGAGACAGCCTATAGGGAGGAGGTCAGAGACCTGACCGTGTGGTGCAAGGACAACAAACTCTCCCTCAACGTGCTCAAGACAAAGAAGATGATTGTGGACTACAGGAAAAGGAGGACCGAGCACGTCCCCATTCTCATCGACAGGGCTGTAGAGGAGCAGGTTGAGAGCTTCAAGTTCCTTTGCTTTCAAATCACCAACAAACTAACATGGTCCAAGCACACCAAGACAGCCGTGAAGAGGGCACAACAAAACCTAATACCCCTCAGGAGACTTGGCATGGGTCCTCAGATCCTCAAAATGTTCTGCAGCTGCACCATCGAGAGCATCCTGACGGGTTGCATCACTGCCTGGTACGGCAACTGCTCGTCCTCCGTCCGCAAGGCACTACAAAGGGTAGTGCGTACGACCCAGTACATGACTGGGCCAAGCTTCCTGCCATCCAGGACGTCTATACCAGGCAGTGTCAGAGGAAGGCCCTAAAAATTGTCATAGACTCCAGCCACTCTAGTCATAGACTGTTCTCTCTGCTACCTCATGGCAAGCGGTACCGGAGCGCCAAGTCTAAGTCTAGGTCCTTCTTAACAGCTTCTACACCCAAGCTATAAGACTCCTAAACATCGAATCAAATGGCTGCCCAGACTATTTGGATTGCTCTTTTACGCTGCTGCTACTCACTGTTATTATCTATGCATAGTCACTTTAATAACTCTACGTACATGTACATATTACCTCAATTACCTCGACTAACCGGTGCCCCCGCACATTGACTCTGTACCGGTACCCCCTGTATATAGCCTCGCTATTGTTATTTTACTGCTGCTCTTTAATTATTTGTTACTTTTATTTATTTATTTATTTTGGTATTTTTCTTAAAACTGCATTGTTGGTTAAGGGCTTGTATAAGTAAGCATTTCACTGTAAGGTCTACCTACACCTATTGTATTTGGCGCATGTGACAAATAAAATTTGATTTGATTTGATTTGCCTCCATTCAGCCACAAGAGCATTAGTGAGGACGGGCACTGATGTTGGGCGATTAGGCCTGGCTTGCAGTCGGCCATCCAATTCATCCCAAAGGTGTTCGATGGGGTTGAGGTCAGGGCTCTATGCAGGCCAGTCAAGTTCTTCCACACCAATCTTGACAGACCATTTCTGTATGGACCTTGTTTTGTGCACGGGGGCATTGTCATGCTGAAACACGAAAGGGCCTTGCACAAAGTAGAAACACAGATTCGTCTAGAATGTCATTGTATGCTGTAGCGTTAAGATTAGTTAGGGGCCAAGCACGAACCATGAAAAACAGCCCAAGACCATTATTCCTCCCCCAACAAACTTTAAAGTTGGCACTATGCATTGGGGAAGGTAGCATTCTCCTGGCATCCTCCAAACCCAGACTCGTCCGACAGATGGTAAAGAGAGATTCATCACTCCGGAGAAAACATTTCCACTGCTCCAGCGTCCAAAGGCAGCGAGCTTTACACCACTCTAGCAGACACTTTGCATTGCGCATCGTGATCTTAGGCTTTTTTGCTCTGTTCGGCCATGGAAACCCATTTCATGAAGCTCCTGATGAACAGTTCTTGTGCTGACGTTGCTTCCAGTTTGGAACTCGGTAGTGACTGTTGCAACCAAGGACAGACCATTTTTACGCGCTACGTGCTTCAGCACTCAGCGCTCCCGTTATGTGAGGTTGTGTGGCCTACCACTTCGCGGCTGAGACGTTGCTGCTCCTAGACGTTGCCACTTCACAATAACAGCACTTACAGTTGACTGGGTCAGCTCTAGCAGGGCAGAAATGTTATGAACTGACTTGTTGGAAAAGTGGCATCCTATGACAGGCCACATTATAAGTCACTGAGATCTTCAGTACAGGCCATTCTACTGCCAATGTTTGTTGCATCGCTGTGTTCTCAGTTTTTTACACATGTCAGCAACAGGTGTGGCTGAAATAGCTGAATCCACTCATTTGAAGGAGTGTCCACATACTTTTGAACCATGTAGTGTATCTGTCCTCCGACTACAGCATGGTGCTACCTTACAGAGTGTTGTTGAGGCTACAGTAGACCTAAACAGTGTTTTAATAAATTATTTGGTGTCATGTATATAGTTTTATCAAAAAATGATTACTTTTTTTTTCACTAATTTAATTTTTTATGAAATTCTCTTAGGAGGATGGTCCTCCCCTTTCTCCTCTGAGGAGCCTCCACTGTTTGATAGTTATCAGGCCTTATTACACAGCTTACACTTACAGTATAGGGGCATAAACAGTCAAATGCAGAAAAACACACACTCAGAAGCGAGCAGGTGACCAGCTGGTTTAGCGCCATTCTTTCAGCTGTGTTAATTAAAGACCGCCCCAACCGAAACACACACACACAACACACACACCAGCAGAACAGAACAGAGGAGCAAGAAAATAGTCTTTCTGCACATAAGCAGGATGTTGGTGTAAAATAAAGATAGAAAGAAACACAGTAGGGAACAATCGGTCTCACAGTACTGCTACTACCACTGCTGCTGCTATTGCAGTCTCAAGCAGTTTGAAATTTGACCCAAGAATGTTATTTGGGAAGAGAGGTGGTCGGTGAGTGACAAGAAGAGTCCATTTTCCCAGGCCCTTTCAAGCACTTCCCATACACACACACACACACACACACACACACACACACACACACACACACACACACACACACACACACACACACACACACACACACACGGAAGTGGCAGAAACAGAAGTAGGAAGTTAACTGCCTCTCCCAGCATTAAAACAGAGCCTGTTTGTCTCAGCTTCCTGATGAAAGAGAGGGAGGAAGAGGAGGATGAAGAGCGAAGGAAACAGAGAGAAGAGAGAAGGCAAATCAACACTCCTCAAAAGTACCCATACCCCAAACTCACCCCTCACCCACACACACTCTTATACAAACAAACACACACACACACACACACACACACACACACACACACACACACACACACACACACAGATGTAATTGGCATACACCACATCAAAAACTTCCCACTTCCAAACCCATGCAGCTGCTAATGGGTCAGTGGCACGAACAGGGGTTTGGTGATACACATAAACACACAAACACACGTTATTATCCTCTATTCATAGAGTATTCAAAACAGGAAGGACTTCCTCTCTATTTAGGAAAAGCAAACAGCTGGGAAAGATTTCTCACACAAACATTCCTGTACACACGCAGACATACACACACATGTAAAGATGTGTCTACCAGTGTTGAAACACAGGCACAAATGCTCTCTGTTTATCCCTCATTCTTCTCATCACTCCTCTCATCTCTACTCTACAGTGCATTCGGAAAGTTTTCAGACCTCTTGACTTTTTCCACATTTTGTTATGTTACAGCCTAATTCTAAAATGTATGAAAAGTATTTATTTTTCTCATCAATCTGTACACAATACCCATTAATGACAAAGCGGAAACACAAGTATTCAGGCCCGTTGCTATGAGACTCCAAATTGAGCTCAGGTGCATCCTGTTTCCATTGATCATCCTTGAGATGTTTCTACAACTTGATTAGGAGTCCAATTGTGGTAAATTAAATTGATTGAACATGATCTGAAAAGGCACACACCTGTCTATATAAGGTCCTACAGTTCACAGTGCATGTCTGAGCATAAACCAAGCCATGAGGTCGAAGGAATTGTCCGTAGAGCTCCAAGACAGGATTGTGTTGAGGCACAGATCTGAGGAAGTTTACCAAAACATTTCTGCAGCATTGAAGGTCCCCAAGAACACAATGGCCATTCTTAAATGGAAGAAGTTTGGAACCACCAAGACTCTTCCTAGAACTGGCTGCCCGGCCAAACTGAGCAAACGTGGGCGAAAAGCCTTGGTCAGGGAGGTGACCATGATCACTCTGACAGAGCCCCAGAGTTCTTCTGTGGAGATGGGAGAAACTTCCAGAAGGACAACCATCTCTGCAGCACTCCACCAATCAGGCCTTTATGGTCGAGCGGCCAGACGGAAGACAATCCTCAGTAAAAGGCACATGACAGCCTGCTTGGAGTTTGCTAAAAGGCACCTAAAAGACTCTCAGAACATGAGGAAGAAGATTTTCTGGTCTGATGAAACCAAGATGGAACTTTTTGGCCTGAATGTACAGCGTCACATCTGGAGGAAACCTGGCACCATTCCTACGATGAAGCATGATGGTGGCAGCATCATGCTTTGGGGATGTTTTTCAGTGGCAGAGAGATCCTAGATGAAAACCTGCTCCAGAGCGCTCAGGACCTCAGACTGAGGTCTTCCACCAGGACAACGACTCTAAGCACACAGTCAAGACAACGAAGGAGTGGCTTTGGGACAAGTCTCTGAATGTCCTTAAGTGGCCCAGCCAGAGCTCGGACTTGAATCCGATAAAACATCTCTGGAAAGACTTGAATATAGCTGTGCAGCGACGCTCCCCATCCAACCGGACAGAGCTTGAGAGGATCTGCAGAGAAGAATGGGAGAAACTCCCCGAATACAGGTATGCCAAGCTTGTAGTGTCAAACCCAAGAAGAATCGAGGCTGTAATCGCTGCCAAAGGTGCGTCAACAAAGTACTGAGAAAAGGGTCTGAATACTTATTTAAATGTGATATTTCAGTTGTTTTTTATTGATACATTTGCAAAAAAATGTAAATAACTTTTTTTCTTTGTCATTATGGAGTATTGTGTGTATGTAGATTGATGAGGGAAAACAATTTAATACATTTTAAATGAGGCTGTAATGTAACAAAGTGTGTGTGTGTGTGTGTGTGTGTGTGTGTGTGTGTGTGTGTGTGTGTGTGTGTGTGTGTGTGTGTGTGTGTGTGTGTGTGTGTGTGTGTGTGTGTATGTGTGGTAGGCTACTGCCTACAGATGGTCTGGTCAAGTCGAGACCGATAGTTTCCTGTTGGTGAGACTGAACAATCGTGGGAAAGTCAGAAAGAAATGGGCTTCATCTTAACAGTATAAAGGGGCTTCCTCTCCTTTATATGCTCTGGTGTGAAAGAACTGAGCAGGTAAAAGCAAACAAGCACCTGGTAAGCATCCACCATATTGCTTATCACCGGTCCGGTGTTTTCAGAACAATGTACATGAAGGACATGGGAAAAGGTGTACATGACATCCCAATACTCCAAAGGCTGTCTCCTCTCCCTTCAACTGCATCAATGATAGGAAAGACCAGGATTGGTGAATGACAGGTAGACATCCTCCATATTCGTGTTGGCTACTGCTTATGAAGAAGAGATGAGAGAGGAGGGCACTTGCCAGGGTGAACTGGCAAACTATGGTCCTTGTCCTTCCTCTGTTAAAACCACAAATTCCCAGTTTTTACTAAACCTTATCACTCCAAGAATATGACAATGCTGCACTTGAGAACATGCTCTATCAGTTCAACAGCTACATCCGGTGGAGAAACCTGGAACGTCACCCCACCAACATTCTGGATGTAGCTGCCACTAGTACGCTCTTTCATTTTATGGGAAAATACACAAAGTTGCTTCTAACACGGTAATGATATTACACTTTATTAACTGTCTAAGGTCAGTTTTGCGCGTTCCACCTTTATACCAGGAGTGGGAAGGGAAGCTGGTCCTAATCTGTCCACGCAGTCCGCTCGTCACTAGTTACCACACCCACAAAGTCATAATTATGGCTAAACCCCACCTAATTTCTAGCATGGAAGCCATGGAAGGAGAAAGGTCGTTATAAATTTGCATACCAACTTTTGATTGGCTATAATTCTTCATACGTTTGCATGGTTCAAGAAACAACGATGTAATTGGTCGACTGTGTCGCGCCAAATGTCACATGGTCCTGGTTTTCGCGCGAAAAATGCACTTTCTTTCCCACAGCGTGCGTTGTACAGTCAAAAGGAGAAGCGAGTGACTTTAAAACTATTTCATATATTAATATTTTAGTTTTAAACCAGTGAAAATATGGATCTTGTACAGCCGACTCAGGAGAATGCGGGACAGATGGTGAAGGACGAGTTGGCAGAGAAATGCCAGAAGCTTTTCCAGGCTTTCTTAGAAGAGTAAGTGAAATAATGACATGATGATGTTATTGTTCTTGGTACATTGTTAACTAGCTAGCTAATAGCTATTGGATAGCTATCAAACTGTAACATATAGCTAAACGTCAATGTTATGGCTGGATTTACTTTATTAATAGTGTGCTAACTAACTATTTTAATCGTATTTTACCAAGTTTTTGGAACTGTTGAAACCTAGCTAGCTGGCTAGCTTACAAGCGAGTTGGAGTTGGCTAACACGATGTGCATGTCTAACATATCCAGTCTAGCTTCATACAAGTCTTCTATAACCACAGTTATACATCAGTTATACACAAAATGGGATGCATACAACTAATACACATGTTGTATTTCTGTGTGTGTAGGTACCAGACAGCAGACGGTGAGGTGAAGTATGTCCGTGATGCTGAGGAGCTGATCAGGCCAGAGAGAAACACTCTGCTGGTCTCCTACACTGATCTGGAAGGATTTAATCAAGAACTGGCAACCACCATCCAGGAGGAGTTCTACAGGTAGCTAGCTAGCTACAGATCTAGAATCATATTTAAATCCGTCAGAGGGGCACGACACTCCATAAAACTCTAACAGAGCACTTAGAACTGGAGGTCGACCGATTATGATTTTTCAACACGATAACCGATTATTGAAGGACCAAAAAAAGAAGAGTATTGGACGATTTTTATATATATATTTGTAATAATGACAATTACAACACTACTGAATGAACACTTTTATTTTAACTTAATATAATACATAAATAAAATACATTTTGTCTCAAATAAATAATGAAACATGTTCAATTTGGTTTAAATAATACAAAAACAGTGTTGGAGAAGAAAGTAAACGTGCAATATGTGCCATGTAAAAAAGCTAATGTTTAAGTTCTTTACTCAGAACATGAGAACATATGAAAGCTGGTGATTCCTTTTAGCATGAGTCTTTAGGTTGTAGTTATTATAGGAATTATAGGACTATTTCTCTCTTTACCATTTGTATTTCATTTACCTTTGACTATTGGATGTTCTTATAGGCACTATAGTATTGCTAGCCTAATCTCAGGAGTTAATAAGCTTGAAGTCATAAACAGCGCTGTGCTTCAAGCATTGCGAAGAGCTGCTGGCAAACGCAGGAAAGTGCTGTTTGAATGAATGCTTCTGAGCCTGCTGCTGCCTACCACCGCTCAGTCAAACTGCTCTATAAATATCAAATCAAAGACTTAACTCTAATATAATAAACACACAGAAATACGAGCCATAGGTCATTAATATGGTCAAATCCGGAAACTATCATTTCAAAAAGAAAACGTTTATTCTCTCAGTGAAGTACTGAACCGTTACGTATTTTATCGAACAGGTGGCATCCCTAAGTCTAAATATTGCTGTTACCTTGCACAACCTTCAATGTTATGTCATAATTATGTAAAATTCTGGCAAATTAAGTACTGTCTTTGTTAGGAAGAAATGGTCTTTACACAGTTCGCAACGAGCCAGGCAGCCCAAACTGCTGCATATACCCTGACTGCTTGCACAGAACACAAGAGAAGTGACACAATTTCCCTAGTTAATATTGCCTGCTAACATTAATTGATTTTAACTAAATATGCAGGTTTAAGAAAAGATACTTGTGTATTGATTTTTAGAAAGGCATTGATGTTTATGGTTAGGTACATGTTTTGTCATCACCCGTTTGGCAAAGTAGGCTGTGATTCGATGATAAATTAACAGGCACCGCATTGATTATATGCAACGCAGGACAAGCTAGTTAACCTAGTAATGTCATCAACCATGTGTAGTAAACTAGTGATTACGTTATGATTGATTGTTTTTCATAAGATAATCTTAATGCTAGCTAGCAACTTACTTTGGCTCCTTGCCAACCTGCCACGCAGTCTCCTCGTGGAGTGCAATGTAATCGGCCATAATCGGTGTCCAAAAATTACGATTACCGATTGTTATGAAAACTTGAAATCGGCCCTAATTAATCGACCATGCCGATTTGTCGACCTCTACTTAGAACCTTTGTGTGTTCATGTTATTGAAGATCTTAGCGTTACTATGTCCAGCTGACAAGCTCTCTATTCTTCTTTCTGCTTCTACCTCTCCTCCACTTCAGAGTGTATCCCTTCCTTTGTCGTGCGGTGAGGAACTTTGCTAGGGATCATGGGAATGTCCCAGTGAATAAGGAGTTCTACTTGGCCATTCAGGACCTGCCCACCAGACACAAGTAAGAGGCACATACCCGAAGACAAATGTTTCAAGTCACACAAATGGTATTCTGTTCTCTAAGATGTTTTGTGTGTGACCTGACAGTGTTTGTTTTGTGTTATAGGATCCGTGAGCTGTCCTCCCTGCGTATCGGCTCTCTGGTGCGGTTCAGTGCACAGGTAGTGAGGACGCACCCCGTACACCCAGAACTGGTGAGTCACACACCGTATACCCACAGCTTGTGAGTGAGGCCAAATAATGCTTCCTAAAAACTCTTGAGATGTATGACATCTGTGTCTGGTCCTCTCTGTTTTGCCTCCATCAGGTGAGCGGGACGTTCCTGTGTCTGGACTGCCAGGGGGTGTGTCCGGACGTGCCCCAGCAGTTCAAGTACGCACCGCCCACCGTCTGCAGGAACCCCGTCTGCAGCAACCGCGCTCGCTTCCACCTAGACACACACCGCTCCAAGTTCATCGACTTCCAGAAGGTAGACGTTTACATTTTTTGTCATTTTGCAGATGCTCTTATCCAGAGCGACTTACAGCAATTAGGGTTAAGTGCCATGCTCAAGTGAACAACGGCAGATTTTTCACCTGGTCGGCTCGGGGATTCTGTCAGATATCACCTCAACAACTTGGTCCCTTCAGAATAGTAGGAAGGCACACGTGTGATTGTTTGTGTGTCAGTAATGTTACGTGTGTGTGTGTCGAAGTCTGAAACTTGTGTGTGATATGCGTTTGTATGTCTAACCTCTGTGTGTGTGTGTGTGTGTGTGTGTGTGTGTGTGTGTGTTTGTAGGTGCGTATCCAGGAGACCCAGGCAGAGCTGCCCAGAGGGTCCATCCCCCGCTCTCTAGAGGTGATTCTGAGGGCTGAGGCTGTGGAGACGGCCCAGGCCGGAGACCGCTGTGATATCACTGGCTCACTGATAGTGGTTCCCGACGTCTCCCAGCTCAGCACCGCAGGTATGTACACACACACACACACACACTGGCATGACACGTACACAGGTCATACAGACACACAACAGGACTCATTTCCCATCTCTCTAGGTGTGCGAGCAGAGACCAGTTCCCGTGTAGGAGGGAGACAGGGTTATGAGAACGAGGGCCTTCGCGGTCTTAAAGCCCTGGGTGTCAGAGAGCTGTCCTACAGACTGGCCTTCCTCGCCTGCCATGTGGCTCCTACCAACCCCAGGGTACGACACACACACTCACCCAACCATCGAGACACACACACACCCAAACATCGAGACACACTCACTCAACCATCGAGACACACACACACCCAAACACCAACTCTCATACTACTTCAGGCTACAAACGAGTATGCATGTAATGCATGCATGTACAACATTTGTTTGAAGGGAGTTGTAATCGTGTGTGTGTGTGTGTGTGTAGTTCGGAGGGAAGGAGCTGCGTGATGAGGATCAGACGGCAGAGAGCATCAAGAGCCAGATGTCAGTTCAGGAGTGGGAGAAGGTGTTTGAGATGAGCCAAGACAAGAACCTCTACCACAACCTCGGCACCAGTCTGTTCCCAACTATACACGGTCAGTACTACACTGTTACTACTACTATACTACTACACACTACCATATTACTACAACAACCTCGGCACCAGTCTGTTCCCAACTATACACGGTCAGTACTACACTGTTACTACTACTATACTACTACACCACTACCATATTACTACAACAACCTCAGCACCAGCTTGTTCCCAACTATACACGGTCAGTACTACACTGTTACTACTACTATACTACTACACCACTACCATATTACTACCACAACCTCAGCACCAGTCTGTTCCCAACTATACACGGTCAGTACTACACTGTTACTACTACTATACTACTACACCACTACCATATTACTACAACAACCTCAGCACCAGCCTGTTCCCAACTATACACGGTCAGTACTACACTGTTACTACTACTATACTACTACACCACTACCATATTACTACAACAACCTCAGCACCAGCCTGTTCCCAACTATACACGGTCAGTACTACACTGTTACTACTACTATACTACTACACCACTACCATATTACTACAACAACCTCAGCACCAGCCTGTTCCCAACTATACACGGTCAGTACTACACTGTTACTACTACTATACTACTACACCACTACCATATTACTACAACAACCTCAGCACCAGCCTGTTCCCAACTATACATGGTCAGTACTACACTGTTACTACTACTATGTTGTTACCACAGCCTTTGCATGTGGTATTCTGTGTGTGTGTGCAATGTGTGTATAATGTGTGTGTGTGTTTGTGTAGGTAACGATGAGGTGAAGCGTGGTATCCTGTTGATGTTGTTTGGGGGTGTTCCTAAGACCACCATGGAGGGAACGTCTCTCAGAGGAGATGTCAACGTCTGCATTGTCGGAGACCCCTCTACCGCCAAGAGCCAGTTCCTCAAGTAAGACCTCTACACCCTGCACACTATACACTCCACACTGTCTACCTACATGTACAGTGCCTTGACTTAGGCTATTCCACATTTTGTCAATTAGGTTAGTATTGTGGAGTAACTGCAATGTTGTTGATCCATCCTCAATTTTCTCCTATCACAGCCATTAAACTGTTTTAAAGCCACCATTGGTCTCATGGTGAAATCCCTGAGCGGTTTCTTTCCTCTCCAGCAACTGAGTTAGGAAGGACACCTGTAGTGACTAGGTGTATTAATACACCATCAAAGTGTAATTAATAACTTCACAATGCTCAAAGAGATATTCAATGCCTGCTTTTTTATTTTGATCCATCTACCAATGGGTGTCCTTCTTTGTGAGGCATTGGAAAAGCGCCCTGGTCTTTGTGGCTGAATCTGTGTTGAAATTCAATTCTTGGCTGAGGGACCTTACAGATAATTGTATGTGTGTGGTACAGAGAGGAGGTAGTCATTCAAACATCATATTAAGCACTAGTTATTTGAGTCCATGCAACTTATGTGACTTACTCCTGAACTTTGTTTAGTCTTGCCACAGCAAAGGGGTTGAATACTTACTGACTCAAGACATTTCAGCTTTTCATTTGTGATGAGTTACATTTTTTGGGGGAAAACACAATTCCGCTTTGACAGTATGGGTATTGTGTGTAGGCCAGTGACCAAATATCTCAAGTTAAAACATTTCAAATTCAGACTGTAACACAGCAATATGTGTGAAAAGTCAAGGGGTGTGAATACTTTCTGAAGGCACTGTATGAGACTCCTCTGTCAAAAATCATTCCTCAAGTGAATCCCTCCACCCTTTAGTCTCCGCACTTATGCCTCTACTCACTTGCACAATACCCATCTACCCTCACAAAACCATTGACACATCCCCATTATACCCACACTACACCCGTGCACTCTCAGCCTCCTAGCCTTACACCTCCCCCTATACCCACACTACACCTGTACACTCTCAGCCTCCTAGCCTTACACCTCCCCCTATACCCACACTACACCTGTACACTCTCAGCCTCCTAGCCTTACACCTCCCCCTATACCCACACTACACCTGTACACTCTCAGTCTCCTAGCCTTACACACTGTCCCCTATACCCACACTACACCTGTACACTCTCAGCCTCCTAGCCTTACACCTCCCCCTATACCCACACTACACCTGTACACTCTCAGCCTCCTAGCCTTACACACTGTCCCCTATACCCACACTACACCTGTACACTCTCAGTCTCCTAGCCTTACACCTCCCCCTATACCCACACTACACCTGTACACTCTGTCTCCTAGCCTTACACACTGTCCCCTATACCCACACTACACCTGTACACTCTGTCTCCTAGCCTTACACCTCCCCCTATACCCACACTACACCTGTACACTCTGTCTCCTAGCCTTACACACTGTCCCCTATACCTACACTACACCTGTACACTCTCAGTCTCCTAGCCTTACACACTGTCCCCTATACCCACACTACACCTGTACACTCTGTCTCCTAGCCGTACACACTGTCCCCTATACCCACACTACACCTGTACACTCTGTCTCAGGCATGTGGAGGAGTTCAGTCCCAGGGCTGTGTATACCAGTGGGAAGGCCAGCAGTGCAGCAGGTTTAACAGCAGCTGTGGTTCGAGACGAGGAGTCACATGAGTTCGTCATCGAGGCCGGCGCGCTCATGCTCGCTGACAACGTGAGTGTGTGTGAGCTGAGGATGATGCGTGTTTGTTTGTGTGTGTGTGTGTTTTGTGCTTAAAGCGGTGTGTATTTCTCTTTATCGACAGGGTGTGTGTTGTATCGATGAGTTTGATAAGATGGAGACCAGAGACCAGGTGGCCATCCACGAGGCCATGGAGCAACAGACCATCTCCATCACTAAAGCTGGAGTCAAGGTACACACACACACACACACACACAACATCACTAAAGCTGGAGTCAAGGTACACACACACACACACACACACACACACACACACACACACACACACAACATCACTAAAGCTGGAGTCAAGGTACACACACACACACAACATCACTAAAGCTGGAGTCAAGGTACACACACACACACACACACCACATCACTAAAGCTGGGGTCAAGGTACACACACACACAACATCACTAAAGCTGGAGTCAAGGTACACACACACACAACATCACTAAAGCACACACACACACACACAACATCACTAAAGCTGGAGTCAAGGTACACACACACACACACACACAACATCACTAAATCTGGGGTCAAGGATACACACACACACACACACACACACACAACATCA